>NC_086377.1:38324289-38353219 GCF_036588685.1 Mytilus trossulus | reverse complement strand
TTTGGGATAATTGTATATAATGCTACAATAAATCGGTCATTTCATCAAGATAATTTTCTACTATGTATTGAAAAAATGTAAAAGAAGTAAAATTGAAACACCACAGCTTTATTTAAAAATTGGAACATTTCCTCGGTAACATTTTTTTTTTAGTAAATTTCACTATTTTTGGATATTCATTCATTTTTACCGATATTGATATTTTTTCAACATTTAACTATAAATTTGACATTTTTTTGGAAAATTGTATATGATGTTACCTTAAATCGGTCATTTGATCAAGATAATTTTCTGCTATGTATTGAAAAATGTATTAGAAGTAAATTGAAACACCACAGCTTTATTTAAAAATTGCAACATTTCCTCGGTAACATTTTTTCAGTAAATTTCACTCCTTTTTGGATATTCATTCATTTATACCAACATTGAGATATTTTTGAACATTTTGATGTCAATTTGACACCTAATTGTATATGATGTTACCGTAAATCGGTCATTTGATCAAGATAATTTTCTGCTATGTACTGAAAAATGTATTAGAAGTAAAACTGAAACACCACAGCTTTATTTAAAAATTGCAACATTTCCTCGATAACATTTTTTTTTTATTAAATTTCACTTTTTTTGAATATTCATTCATTTTTACCATTATTGATATTTTTTCAACATTTAACTATAAACTTGACATTTTTTTGGATAATTGTATATAATGCTACCATAAATCGGTCATTTCATCAAGATAATTTTCTACTATGTATTGAAAAAATGTATAAAAAGTAAAATTGAAACACCACAGCTTTATTTAAAATTTGGAACATTTCCTCGGTAACATTTTTTTTTAGTAAATTTCATTATTTTTGGATATTCATTCATTTTTACCAATATTGATATTTTTTAAACATTTAACTATAAATTTGACATTTTTTTGGATAATTGTATATGATGTTACCTTTAATCGGTCATTTGATCAAGATAATTATCTACTATGTATTGAAAAATGTATTAGAAGTAAAATTGAAACACCACAGCTTTATTTAAGAATTGCAACATTTCCTCGGTAACATTTTTTTCAGTAAATTTCACTCCTTTTTGGATATTCATTCATTTATACCAACATTGAGATATTTTTGAACATTTTAATGTCAATTTGACACCTAATTGTATATGATGTTACCGTAAATCGGTCATTTGATCAAGAGAATTTTCTCCTATGTATTGAAAAATGTATAAGTTGTAAAATTGAAACACCACAGCTTTATTTAAAAATTGCAACATTTCCTCGATAACATTTTTTTTTTATTAGATTTCACTTTTTTTGGATATTCATTCATTTTTACCATTATTGATATTTTTTCAACATTTAACTATAAACTTGACATTTTTTTGGATAATTGTATACAATGCTACCATAAATCGGTCATTTCATCAAGATAATTTTCTACTATGTATTGAAAAAATGTATTTGAAGTAAAATTGAAACACCAGAGCTTTATTTAAAAATTGGAACATTTCCTTGGAAACATTTTTTTTTAGTAAATTTCACTATTTTTGGATATTCATTCATTTTTACCAATATTGATATTTTTTCAACATTTAACTATGAATTTGACATTTTTTTTGGATAATTGTATATGATGTTACCTTAAATCGGTCATTTGATTAAGATAATTTTCTGCTATGTATTGAAAAATGTATAAGAAGTAAATTGAAACACCACAGCTTTATTTAAAAATTGCAACATTTCCTCGGTAACCTTTTTTTTTTAGTAAATTTCACTATTTTTGGATATTCATTCATTTTTACCAAGATTGACATTTTTTCAACATTTAACTATAAACTTTGACATTTTTTGGATAGTTGTATATGATGTTACTTTAAATTGGTCATTTGATCAAGATAATTTTCTACTATGTATTGCAAAATGTATTAGAAGTAAAATTGAATCACCGCAGCTTTATTTAAAAATTGCAACATTTCCTCGGTAACATTTTTTCAGTAAATTTCACTACTTTATGGATATTCATTCATTATTACCAATATTGAGATATTTTTCAACATTTTAATGTAAATTTGACAACTTTTTTGATAACTGTATTTGATGTTAACTTAAATCGGTCATTTTATCAAGACAATTTTCTAATATGTATTGGCAAATGTGTTAGAAGTAAACTTTAAACACCACAGCTTTATTCAAAATCTCCAATAGTTCCTCGGTAACAGTTTTTCAGTAATATTCACTTCAATTTGGATATTCATTCATTTTTACCAATATTGAATATTTTTTAACATTTTCATGTACATTTGACACATAATTGTATAATTTTATGATGTTACCTTTAATCGGCCATTTGATTAAGATAATTATCTACTATGTATTGAAAAATGTATTAGAAGTAAAATTGAAACACCACAGCTTTATTTAAAAAATTGCAACATTTCCTCGGTAACTTTTTTTATTAGTAAATTTCACTATTTTTGGATATTCATTCATTTTTACCAATATTGATATTTTTTCAACATTTAACTATAAATTTGACATTTTTTTGGATAATTGTATATGATGTTACCTTGAATCGGTCATTTGATCAAGATAATTTTCTGCTATGTATTGAAAAATGTATTAGAAGTAAATTGAAACACAAAAGCTTTATTTAAAAAATTGCAACATTTCCTCGGTAACTTTTTTTATTAGTAAATTTCACTATTTTTGGATATTCATTCATTTTTACCAATATTGATATTTTTTCAACATTTAACTATAAATTTGACATTTTTTTGGATAATTGTATATAATGCTTCCATAAATCGGTCATTTGATAAAGATAATTTTCTACTATGTACTGAAAAAATGTATTAGAAGTAAATTGAAACACCACAGCTTTATTAAAAAATTGCAACATTTCCTCCTCAGTAACATTTTTCAGTAAATTTCACTATTTTTGGATATTCATTCATTTTTACCAATATTGATATTTTTTTTCAACAATTAACTATAAATTTGACATTTTTTTGGATAATTGTATATGATGTTACCTTAAATCGGTCATTTGATCAAGATAATTTTCTGCTATGTATTGAAAAATGTATTAGAAGTAAATTGAAACACAAAAGCTTTATTTAAAAATTGCAACATTTCCTCGGTAACATTTTTTCAATAAATTTCTCTCCTTTTTGGATATTCATTCATTTATACCAACATTGAGATATTTTTAAACATTTTGATGTCAATTTGACACCTAATTGTATATGATGTTACCGTAAATCGGTTATTTGATCAAGATAATTTTCTGCTATGTATTGAAAAATGTATTAGAAGTAAAATTGAAACACCACAGCTTTATTTAAAAATTGGAACATTTCCTCGGTAACATTTTTTTTCTTAATAAATTTCATTATTTTTGGATATTCATTCATTTTTACCAATATTGATATTTTTTCAACATTTAACTATAAATTTGACAATTTTTTTGGATAATTGTATATGATGTTACCTTAATTCGGTCATTTGATTAAGATAATTTTCTGCTATGTATTGAAAAATGTATTAGAAGTAAATTGAAACACAAAAGCTTTATTTAAAAATTGCAACATTTCCTCGGTAACTTTTTTTTTTTAGTAAATTTCACTATTTTTGAATATTCATTCATTTTTACCAATATTGATATTTTTTCAACATTTAACTATAAATTTGACATTTTTTTGGATAATTGTATATAATGCTTCCATAAATCGGTCATTTGATAAAGATAATTTTCTACTATGTACTGAAAAAATGTATTAGAAGTAAATTGAAACACCACAGCTTTATTTAAAAATTGCAACATTTTCTCGGTAACCTTTTTTTTTAGTAAATTTCACTATTTTTGAATATTCATTCATTTTTACCAATATTGATATTATTTTAACATTTAACTATAAATTTGACATTTTTTTGGATAATTGTATATTATATTTCCATAAATCGGTCATTTGATAAAGATAATTTTCTACTATGTACTGAAAAAATGTATAAGGAGTAAATTGAAACACCACAGTTTTATTTAAAAATTGCAACATTTCCTCGGTAACTTTTTTTTTAAGTAAATTTCACTATTTTTGAATATTCATTCATTTTTACCAATATTGACATTTTTTCAACATTTAACTATAAACTTTGACATTTTTTGGATAATTGTATATGATGTTACTTTAAATTGGTCATTTGATCAAGATAATTTTCTACTATGTATTGACAAATGTATTAGAAGTAAAATTGAATCACCACAGCTTTATTTAAAAATTGCAACAATTTCCTCGGTAACATTTTTTCAGTAAATTTCACTACTTTATGGATATTCATTCATTATTACCAATATTGAGATATTTTTCAACATTTTAATGTAAATTTGACAACTTTTTTGATAACTGTATTTGATGTTAACTTAAATCGGTCATTTTATCAAGACAATTTTCTAATATGTTTTGGCAAATGTGTTAGAAGTAAACTTTAAACTCCACAGCTTTATTTAAAAATTCCAATATTTCCTCGGTAACATTTTTTCAGTAATATTCACTTCCATTTGGATATTCATTAATTTTTACCAATATTGAGATATTTTTGAACATTTTAATGTAAATTTGAATCTAATTATATATGATGTTACCGTAAATCGGTCATTTGATCAAGATAATTTTCTGCTATGTATTGAAAAATGTATTAGAAGTAAAATTGAAACACCACAGCTTTATTTAAAAAATTGCAACATTTCTTCAGTAACATTTTTTTTAGTAAATTTCACTAGTTTTTGGATATTCATTCATTATTACCAATATTGAGATAATTTTCAACATTTTAATGTAAATTTGACAACTTTTTTGATAACTGTATTTGATGTTAACTTAAATCGGTCATTTTATTAAGACAATTTTCTAATATGTATTGAAAAATGTATTAGAAGTAAACTTTAAACTCCACAGCTTTATTTAAAAATTCCAACATTTCCTCGGTAACATTTTTTCAGTAAATTTTACTTCTATTTGGATATTCATTCATTTTTACCAATATTGAGATATTTTTGAACATTTTAATGTAAATTTGACACCTAATTGTATATGATGTTACCTTTAATCGGTCATTTGATCAAAATAATTTTCTACTATGTATTGAAAAAATGTATAAGAAGTAAAATTGAAACACCACAGCTTTATTTAAAAATTGCAACATTTCCTCGGAAACATTTTTTTTAGGTAAATTTCACCGTTTTGGGATTTTCATTCATTTTTACCAAAATTGATATTTTTTCAACATTTAACTATAAATTTGACCTTTTTTTGGATAATTGTATATAATGCTACCATAAATCGGTCATTTGATCAAGATTATTTTCTACTATGTATTGAAAAAATGTATTAGAAGTAAAATTGAAACACCACAGCTTTATTTAAAAATTGCAACATTTCCTCGGTAACATTTTTTTTAGTAAATTTCACTATTTTTGGATATTCATTCATTTTTACCAATATTGATATTTTTTCAACATTTAACTATAAATTTGACATTTTTTTGGATAATTGTATATGATGTTACCTTGAATCGGTCTTTTGATCAAGATAATTTTCTGCTATGTATTAAAAAATGTATTAGAAGTAAATTGAAACACAAAAGCTTTATTTAAAAAATTGCAACATTTTCTCGTTAACTTTTTTTATTAGTAAATTTCACTATTTTTGGATATTCATTCATTTTTACCAATATTGATATTTTTTCAACATTTAACTATAAACTTTGACATTTTTTGGATAATTGTATATGATGTTACTTTAAATTGGTCATTTGATCAAGATAATTTTCTACTACGTATTGAAAAATGTATTAGAAGTATAATTGAATCACCACAGCTTTATTTAAAAATTGCAACATTTCCTCGGTATCATTTTTTCAGTAAATTTCACACCTTTTATGATATTCATTCATTTATACCAACATTGAGATATTTTTGAACATTTTGATGTCAATTTGACAACTTATTGTATATGATGTTACCGTAAATCGGTCATTTGATCAAGATAATTTTCTGCTATGTATTGAAAAATGTATTAAAAGTAAAATTGAAACACCACAGCTTTATTTAAAAATTGCAACATTTTCTCGATAACATTTTTTTTTATTAAATTTCACTTTTTTTGGATATTCATTCATTTTTACCATTATTGATATTTTTTCAACATTTAACTATAAATCTGACATTTTTTTGGATAATTGTATATGATGTTACCTTAAATCGGTCATTTGATCAAGATAATTTTCTGCTATGTATTGAAAAATGTATCAGAAGTAAATTGAAACACCACAGCTTAATTTAAAAATTGCAACATTTCCTCGGTAACATTTTTTCAGTAAATTTCTCTCCTTTTTGGATATTCATTCATTTTTACCAATATTGATATTTTTTCAACATTTAACTATAAATCTGACATTTTTTTGGATAATTGTATATGATGTTACCTTAAATCGGTCATTTGATCAAGATAATTTTCTGCTATGTATTGAAAAATGTATTAGAAGTAAATTGAAACACCACAGCTTTATTTAAAAATTGCAACATTTCCTCGGTAACATTTTTTTCAGTAAATTTCTCTCCTTTTTGGATATTCATTCATTTATACCAATATTGAGATATTTTTGAACATTTTGATGTCAATTTGACACCTAATTGTATATGATGTTACCGTAAATCGGTCATTTGATCAAGATAATTTTCTGCTATGTATTGAAAAATGTATTAGAAGTAAAATTGAAACACCACAGCTTTATTTAAAAATTGCAACATTTCCTCGATAACATTTTTTTTTATTAAATTTCACTTTTTTTGGATATTGATTCATTTTTACCATTATTGATATTTTTTCAACATTTAACTATAAACTTGACATTTTTTTGGATAATTGTATATAATGCTACCATAAATCGGTCATTTCATCAAGATAATTTTCTACTATGTATTGAAAAAATGTATAAGAAGTAAAATTGAAACACCACAGCTTTATTTAAAAATTGGAACATTTCCTCGGTAACATTTTTTTTCTTAATAAATTTCATTATTTTTGGATATTCATTCATTTTTACCAATATTGATATTTTTTCAACATTTAACTATAAATTTGACAATTTTTTTGGATTATTGTATATGATGTTACCTTAAATCGGTCATTTGATTAAGATAATTTTCTGCTATGTATTGAAAAATGTATTAGAAGTAAATTGAAACACAAAAGCTTTATTTAAAAATTGCAACATTTCCTCGGTAACATTTTTTTTCTTAATAAATTTCACTATTTTTGGATATTCATTCATTTTTACCAATATTGATATTTTTTTCAACATTTAACTATAAATTTGACATTTTTTTGGATAATTGTATATAATGCTTCCATAAATCGGTCATTTGATAAAGATAATTTTCTACTATGTACTGAAAAAATGTATTAGAAGTAAAATTGAAACACCACAGCTTTATTTTAAAATTGCAACATTTCCTCCTCAGTAACATTTTTTTCAGTAAATTTCACTATTTTTGGATATTCATTCATTTTTACCAATATTGATATTTTTTTTCAACAATTAACTATAAATTTGACATTTTTTTGGATAATTGTATATGATGTTACCTTAAATCGGTCATTTGATCAAGATAATTTTCTATGTATTGAAAAAATGTATAAGAAGTTAAATTGAAACACCACAGCTTTATTTAAAAATTGCAACATTTCCTCGGTAACATTTTTTTTTAGTAAATTTCACTATTTTTGGATATTCATTCTTTTTTTACCAATATTGATATTTTTTCAACATTTAACTTTTAATTTGACATTTTTTTGGATAATTGAATATAATGCTTCTATAAATCGGTCATTTGATAAAGATTATTTTCAACTATGTACTGAAAAAATGTATAAGAAGTAAATTGAAACACCACAGATTTATTTAAAAATTGCAACATTTCCTCGGTAACCTTTTTTTTTTAGTAAATTTCACTATTTTTGAATATTCATTCATTTTTACCAATATTGACATTTTTTCAACATTTAACTATTAACTTTGACATTTTTTGGATAATCGTATATGATGTTACCTTTAATCGGTCATTTGATCAAGATAATTATCTACTATGTATTGAAAAATGTATTAGAAGTAAAATTGAAACACCAGGGCTTTATTTAAGAAATGTAACATTTCCTCGGTAACATTTTTTTCAGTAAATTTCACTCCTTTTTGGATATTCATTCATTTATACCAACATTGAGATATTTTTGAACATTTTGATGTCAATTTGACACCAAATTGTATATGATGTTACCTTGAATCGGTCATTTGATCAAGATAATTTTCTGCTATGTATTTAAAAATGTATTAGAAGTAAATTGAAACACAAAAGCTTTATTTAAAAAATTGCAACATTTTCTCGTTAACTTTTTTTATTAGTAAATTTCACTATTTTTGGATATTCATTCATTTTTACCAATATTGATATTTTTTCAACATTTAACTATAAACTTTGACATTTTTTGGATAATTGTATATGATGTTACTTTAAATTGGTCATTTGATCAAGATAATTTTCTACTACGTATTGAAAAATGTATTAGAAGTATAATTGAATCACCACAGCTTTATTTAAAAATTGCAACATTTCCTCGGTATCATTTTTTCAGTAAATTTCACACCTTTTATGATATTCATTCATTTATACCAACATTGAGATATTTTTGAACATTTTGATGTCAATTTGACAACTTATTGTATATGATGTTACCGTAAATCGGTCATTTGATCAAGATAATTTTCTGCTATGTATTGAAAAATGTATTAAAAGTAAAATTGAAACACCACAGCTTTATTTAAAAATTGCAACATTTTCTCGATAACATTTTTTTTTATTAAATTTCACTTTTTTTGGATATTCATTCATTTTTACCATTATTGATATTTTTTCAACATTTAACTATAAATCTGACATTTTTTTGGATAATTGTATATGATGTTACCTTAAATCGGTCATTTGATCAAGATAATTTTCTGCTATGTATTGAAAAATGTATCAGAAGTAAATTGAAACACCACAGCTTTATTTAAAAATTGCAACATTTCCTCGGTAACATTTTTTCAGTAAATTTCTCTCCTTTTTGGATATTCATTCATTTTTACCAATATTGATATTTTTTCAACATTTAACTATAAATCTGACATTTTTTTGGATAATTGTATATGATGTTACCTTAAATCGGTCATTTGATCAAGATAATTTTCTGCTATGTATTGAAAAATGTATTAGAAGTAAATTGAAACACCACAGCTTTATTTAAAAATTGCAACATTTCCTCGGTAACATTTTTTTCAGTAAATTTCTCTCCTTTTTGGATATTCATTCATTTATACCAACATTGAGATATTTTTGAACATTTTGATGTCAATTTGACACCTAATTGTATATGATGTTACCGTAAATCGGTCATTTGATCAAGATAATTTTCTGCTATGTATTGAAAAATGTATTAGAAGTAAAATTGAAACACCACAGCTTTATTTTAAAAATTGCAACATTTCCTCGATAACATTTTTTTTTTATTAAATTTCACTTTTTTTGGATATTGATTCATTTTTACCATTATTGATATTTTTTAAACATTTAACTCTAAACTTGACATTTTTTTGGATAATTGTATATAATGCTACCATAAATCGGTCATTTCATCAAGATAATTTTCTACTATGTATTGAAAAAATGTATAAGAAGTAAAATTGAAACACCACAGCTTTATTTAAAAATTGGAACATTTCCTCGGTAACATTTTTTTTCTTAATAAATTTCATTATTTTTGGATATTCATTCATTTTTACCAATATTGATATTTTTTCAACATTTAACTATAAATTTGACAATTTTTTTGGATTATTGTATATGATGTTACCTTAAATCGGTCATTTGATTAAGATAATTTTCTGCTATGTATTGAAAAATGTATTAGAAGTAAATTGAAACACAAAAGCTTTATTTAAAAATTGCAACATTTCCTCGGTAACATTTTTTTTCTTAATAAATTTCACTATTTTTGGATATTCATTCATTTTTACCAATATTGATATTTTTTTCAACATTTAACTATAAATTTGACATTTTTTTGGATAATTGTATATAATGCTTCCATAAATCGGTCATTTGATAAAGATAATTTTCTACTATGTACTGAAAAAATGTATTAGAAGTAAAATTGAAACACCACAGCTTTATTTTAAAATTGCAACATTTTCTCGGTAACCTTTTTTTTTAGTAAATTTCACTATTTTTGAATATTCATTCATTTTTACCAATATTGATATTATTTTAACATTTAACTATAAATTTGACATTTTTTTGGATAATTGTATATTATGCTTCCATAAATCGGTCATTTGATAAAGATAATTTTCTACTATGAACTGAAAAAATGTATAAGGGGTAAATTGAAACACCACAGCTTTATTTAAAAATTGCAACATTTCCTCGGTAACTTTTTTTAAGTAAATTTCACTATTTTTGAATATTCATTCATTTTTTCAACATTTAACTATAAACTTTGACATTTTATTGGATAATTGTATATGATGTTATCTTAAATCGGTCATTTGATCAAGATAATTTTCTACTATGTATTGAAAAATGTATAAGAAGTAAAATTGAAAAACCACAGCTTTATTTAAAAATTGCAACATTTCCTCGGTATCAAATTTTCAGTAAATTTCACTATTTTTGGATATTCATTCATTTTTACCAATATTGATATTTTTTGAACATTTTGATGTCAATTTGACAACTTATTGTATATGATGTTACCGTAAATCGGTCATTTGATCAAGATAATTTTCTGCTATGTATTGAAAAATGTATTAAAAGTAAAATTGAAACACCACAGCTTTATTTAAAAATTGCAACATTTCCTCGATAACATTTTTTTATAGTAAATTTCACTTTTTTTGGATATTCATTCATTTTTACCATTATTGATATTTTTTCAACATTTAACTATAAATTTGACATTTTTTTGGATAATTGTATATAATGCTACCATAAATCGGTCATTTCATCAAGATAATTTTCTACTATGTATTGAAAAAATGTATAAGAAGTAAAATTAAAACACCACAGCTTTATTTAAAAATTGCAACATTTCCTCGGTAACATTTTTTCAGTAAATTTCACTCCTTTTTGGATATTCATTCATTTATACCAACATTGAGATATTTTTGAACATTTTGATGTCAATTTGACACCTAATTGTATATGATGTTACCGTAAATTGGTCATTTGATCAAGATAGTTTTCTGCTATGTATTGAAAAATGTATTAGAAGTAAATTGAAACACAAAAGCTTTATTTAAAAATTGCAACTATTTTCTCGGTAACTTTTTTTTAGTAAATTTCACTATTTTTGGATATTCATTCATTTTTACCAATATTGATATTTTTTCCACATTTAACTATAAATTTGACATTTTTTTGGATAATTGTATATAATGCTTCCATAAATCGGTCATTTGATAAAGATAATTTTCTACTATGTACTGAAAAAATGTATAAGAAGTAAATTGAAACACCACAGCTTTATTTAAAAATTGCAACATTTCCTCGGTAACCTTTTTTTTTAGTAAATTTCACTATTTTTGAAAATTCATTCATTTTTACCAATATTGATATTTTTTCAACATTTAACTATAAACTTTGACATTTTTTGGATAATTGTATATGATGTTACTTTAAATTGGTCATTTGATCAAGATAATAATCTACTACGTATTCAAAAATGTATTAGAAGTAAAATTGAATCACCACAGCTTTATTTAAAAATTGCAACATTTTCTCGATAACATTTTTTTTTATTAAATTTCACTTTTTTTGGATATTCATTCATTTTTACCATTATTGATATTTTTTCCACATTTAACTATAAATTTGACATTTTTTTGGATAATTGTATATGATGTTACCTTAAATCGGTCATTTGATCAAGATAATTTTCTGCTATGTATTGAAAAATGTATTAGAAGTAAATTGAAACACAAAAGCTTTATTTAAAAATTGCAACATTTCTTCGGTAACATTTTTTCAGTAAATTTCACTCCTTTTTGGATATTCATTCATTATTACCAATATTGATTTATTTTTCAACATTTTAATGTAAATTTGACAACTTTTTTGATAACTGTATTTGATGTTAACTTAAATCGGTCATTTTATCAAGACAATTTTCTAATATGTATTGGCAAATGTGTTAGAAGTAAACTTTAAACTCCACAGCTTTATTTAAAAATTCCAATATTTCCTCGGTAACATTTTTTCAGTAATATTCACTTCTATTTGGATATTCATTCATTGTTACCAATATTGAGATATTTTTTAACACTTTCATGTACATTTGACACCTAATTGTATATGATGTTACCTTTAATCGGTCATTTGATCAAGATAATTATCTACTATGTATTGAAAAATGTATTAGAAGTAAAATTGAAACACCACAGCTTTATTTAAGAATAGCAACATTTCCTCGGTAACATTTTTTCAGTTAATTTCACTCCTTTTTGGATATTCATTCATTTATACCAACATTGAGATATTTTTGAACATTTTGATGTCAATTTGACACCTAATTGTATATGATGTTACCGTACTTCGGTCATTTGATCAAGATAATTTTCTGCTATGTATTGACAAATGTATTAGAAGTAAAATTGAAACACCACAACTTTATTTAAAAATTGCAACATTTCCTCGATAACATTTTTTTTTATTAAATTTCACTTTTTTTGGATATTCATTCATTTTTACCATTATTGATATTTTTCAACAGTTATGGTGGTACCCAACACTTTCACTAAAATTAATTTGGCTCGTTTAATTTTCATAAAATTTTGTCAAATTATTTACTTTGACCCTTTGACAAAAATATAAAAAAAATCAAAAAATTATAACTAATCGTTTTATCAGAAAAAATACACTGGTTATATAGCAGTTTGACAAACAGTAATTTTGATCATTGAGAAGCTTGATATTCCCTTAACAACACAACGTAATTAAAACGTTTAGCTGACTTTACAGAGTTATTTCCCTGTAGTGTTAGGTACCACCTTAACTATAAATTTGACATTTTTTTGGATAATTGTATATAATGCTACCATAAATCGGTCATTTCATCAAGATAATTTTCTACTATGTATTGAAAAAATGTATAAGAAGTAAAATTGAAACACCACAGCTTTATTTAAAAATTGCAACATTTCCTCGGTAACATTTTTTTTAGTAAATTTCACTATTTTTGGATATTCATTCATTTCTACCAATATTGATATTTTTTCAACATTTAACTATAAATTTGACATTTTTTTGGATAATTGTATATGATGTTACCTTAAATCGGTCATTTGATCAAGATAATTTTCTGCTATGTATTGAAAAATGTATAAGAAGTAAATTGAAACACAAAAGCTTTATTTAAAAATTGCAACATTTTCTCGGTAACTTTTTTTTTAGTAAATTTCACTATTTTTGGATATTCATTCATTTTTACCAATATTGATATTTTTTCAACATTTAACTATAAATTTGACAATTTTTTGGATAATTGTATATAATGCTTCCATAAATCGGTCATTTGATAAAGATAATTTTCTACTATGTACTGAAAAAATGTATAAGAAGTAAATTGAAACACCACAGCTTTATTTAAAAATTGCAACATTTCCTCTGTACCTTTTTTTTTTTAGTAAATTTCACTATTTTTTAATATTCATTCATTTTTACCAATATTGATATTTTTTCAACATTTAACTATTAACTTTGACATTTTTTGGATAATTGTATATGATGTTACTTTAGATTGGTCATTTGATCAAGATAATAATCTACTATGTATTGAAAAATGTATTAGAAGTAAAATTAAATCACCACAGCTTTATGTAAAAATTGCAACATTTCCTCGGTAACATTTTTTCAGTAAATTTCACTCCTTTTTGGATATTCATTCATTATTACCAATATTGAGATATTTTTCAACATTTTAATGTAAATTTGACAACTTTTTTGATAACTGTATTTGATGTTAACTTAAATCGGTCATTTTATCAAGACAATTTTCTAATATGTATTGGCAAATGTGTTAGAAGTAAACTTTAAACTCCACAGCTTTATTTAAAAATTCCAATATTTCCTCGGTAACATTTTTTCAGTAATATTCACTTCTATTTGGATATTCATTCATTTCTACCAATATTGATATTTTTTCAACATTTAACTAAATTTGACATTTTTTTCGGATAATTGTATATAATGCTACCATAAATCGGTCATTTGATCAAGATAATTTTGTACTATGTATTGAAAAAATGTATTAGAAGTAAAATTGAAACACCACAGCTTTATTTAAAAATTGCAACATTTTCTCGGAAACATTTTATTTAGTAAATTTCACTATTTTTGGATATTCATTCATTTTTACCAATATTGATTTTTTTTCAACATTTAACTATAAATTTGACAGTGTTTTGGATAATTGTATATGATGTTACCTTAAATCGGTCATTTGATCAAGATAATTTTCTGCTATGTATTGAAAAATGTATTAGAAGTAAAATTGAAACACCACAGCTTTATTTAAAAATTGCAACATTTCCTTGGTAACATTTTTTTTTAGTAAATTTCACTATTTTTGGATATTCATTCATTTTTACCAATATTGATATTTTTTCAACATTTAACTATAAATTTGACATTTTTTTGGATATTTGAATATGATGTTACCTTAAATCGGTCATTTGATCAAGATAATTTTCTGCTATGTATTGAAAAATGTATTAGAAGTAAATTGAAACACCACAGCTTTATTTAAAAAATGCAACATTTCCTCGGTAACATTTTTTCAGTGAATTTCACTCCCTTTTGGATATTCATTCATTTATGCCAACATTGAGATATTTTTGAACATTTTGATGTCAATTTGACACCTAATTGTATATGATGTTACCGTAAATCGGTCATTTGATCAAGATAATTTTCTGCTATGTACTGAAAAATGTATTAGAAGTAAAATTGAAACACCACAGCTTTATTTAAAAATTGCAACATTTCCTCGGTAACATTTGTTCAGTAAATTTCACTCCTTTTTGGATATTCATTCATTTATACCAACATTGAGATATTTTTGAACATTTTGATGTCAATTTGACACCTAATTGTATATGATGTTACCGTAAATCGGTCATTTGATCAAGATAATTTTCTGCTATGTATTGAAAAATGTATTAGAAGTAAAATTGAAACACCACAGCTTTATTTAAAAATTGCAACATTTCATCGATAACATTTTTTTTTATTAGATTTCACTTTTTTTGGATATTCATTCATTTTTACCAATATTGATATTTTTTCAACATTTAACTATAAACTTGACATTTTTTTGGATAATTGTATACAATGCTACCATAAATTGGTCATTTCATCAAGATAATTTTCTACTATGTATTGAAAAAATGTATAAGAAGTAAAATTGAAACACCACAGCTTTATTTAAAAATTGGAACATTTCCTCGGAAACATTTTTTTTTTAGTAAATTTCACTATTTTTGGATATTCATTCATTTTTACCAATATTGATATTTTTTCAACATTTAACGATAAATTTGACATTTTTTTGGATAATTGTATATAATGCTACCATAAATCGGTCATTTCATCAAGATAATTTTCTACTATGTATTGAAAAAATGTATAAGAAGTAAAATTGAAACACCACAGCTTTATTTAAAAATTGCAACATTTCCTCGGTAACATTTTTTTTTAGTAAATTTCACTACTTTTGGATATTCATTCATTTCTACCAATATTGATATTTTTTCAACATTTAACTAAATTTGACATTTTTTTCGGATAATTGTATATAATGCTACCATAAATCGGTCATTTGATCAAGATAATTTTGTACTATGTATTGAAAAAATGTATTAGAAGTAAAAGTGAAACACCACAGCTTTATTTAAAAATTGCAACATTTTCTCGGAAACATTTTATTTAGTAAATTTCACTTTTTTTGGATATTCATTCATTTTTACCAATATTGATTTTTTTTCAACATTTAACTATAAATTTGACAGTGTTTTGGATAATTGTATATGATGTTACCTTAAATCGGTCATTTGATCAAGATAATTTTCTGCTATGTATTGAAAAATGTATTAGAAGTAAAATTGAAACACCACAGCTTTATTTAAAAATTGCAACATTTCCTCGGTAACATTTTTTTTTAGTAAATTTCACTATTTTTGGATATTCATTCATTTTTACCAATATTGATATTTTTTCAACATTTAACTATAAATTTGACATTTTTTTGGATATTTGTATATGATGTTACCTTAAATCGGTCATTTGATCAAGATAATTTTCTGCTATGTATTGAAAAATGTATTAGAAGTAAATTGAAACACCACAGCTTTATTTAAAAAAAGCAACATTTCCTCGGTAACATTTTTTCAGTGAATTTCACTCCCTTTTGGATATTCATTCATTTATGCCAACATTGAGATATTTTTGAACATTTTGATGTCAATTTGACACCTAATTGTATATGATGTTACTGTAAATCGGTCATTTGATCAAGATAATTTTCTGCTATGTACTGAAAAATGTATTAGAAGTAAAATTGAAACACCACAGCTTTATTTAAAAATTGCAACATTTCCTCGGTAACATTTGTTCAGTAAATTTCACTCCTTTTTGGATATTCATTCAATTATACCAACATTGAGATATTTTTGAACATTTTGATGTCAATTTGACACCTAATTGTATATGATGTTACCGTAAATCGGTCATTTGATCAAGATAATTTTCTGCTATGTATTGAAAAATGTATTAAAAGTAAAATTGAAACACCACAGCTTTATATAAAAATTGCAACATTTTCTCGATAACATTTTTTGTTATTAAATTTCACTTTTTTTGGATATTCATTCATTTTTACCATTATTGATATTTTTTCAACATTTAACTATAAACTTGACTTTTTTGGGATATTTGTATATAATGCTACAATAAATCGGTCATTTCATCAAGATAATTTTCTACTATGTATTGAAAAAACGTAAAAGAAGTAAAATTGAAACACCACAGCTTTATTTAAAAATTGGATCATTTCCTCGGTAACATTTTTTTTTTAGTAAATTTCACTATTTTTGGATATTCATTCATTTTTACCAATATTGATATTTTTTCAACATTTAACTATGAATTTGACATTTTTTTGGGATAATTGTATATGATGTTACAATAAATCGGTCATTTGATTAAGATAATTTTCTGCTATGTATTGAAAAATGTATAAGAAGTAAATTGAAACACCACAGCTTTATTTAAAAATTGCAACATTTCCTCGGTAACCTTTTTTTTTTAGTAAATTTCACTATTTTTGAATATTCATTCATTTTTACCAAGATTGACATTTTTTCAACATTTAACTATAAACTTTGACATTTTTTGGATAGTTGTATATGATGTTACTTTAAATTGGTCATTTGATCAAGATAATTTTCTACTATGTATTGCAAAATGTATTAGAAGTAAAATTGAATCACCGCAGCTTTATTTAAAAATTGCAACATTTCCTCGGTAACATTTTTTCAGTAAATTTCACTACTTTATGGATATTCATTCATTATTACCAATATTGAGATATTTTTCAACATTTTAATGTAAATTTGACAACTTTTTTGATAACTGTATTTGATGTTAACTTAAATCGGTCATTTTATCAAGACAATTTTCTAATATGTATTGGCAAATGTGTTAGAAGTAAACTTTAAACAACACAGCTTTATTCAAAATCTCTAATATTTCCTCGGTAACAGTTTTTCAGTAATATTCACTTCAATTTGGATATTCATTCATTTTTACCAATATTGAATATTTTTGAACATTTTCATGTACATTTGACACATAATTGTATATGATGTAACCTTTAATCGGTCATTTGATCAAGATAATTATCTACTATGTATTGAAAAATGTATTAGAAGTAAAATTGAAACACCACAGCTTTATTTAAGAATTGCAACATTTCCTCGGTAACATTTTTTCAGTAAATTTCACTCCTTTTTGGATATTCATTCATTTATACCAACATTGAGATATTTTTGAACATTTTAATGTCAATTTGACACCTAATTGTATAATTATGATGTTACCGTAAATCGGTCATTTGATCAAGATAATTTTCTGCTATGTATTGAAAAATGTATTAGAAGTAAAATTGAAACACCACAGCTTTATTTAAAAATTGCAACATTTCATCGATAACATTTTTTTTTATTAGATTTCACTTTTTTTGGATATTCATTCATTTTTACCAATATTGATATTTTTTCAACATTTAACTATAAACTTGACATTTTTTTGGATAATTGTATACAATGCTACCATAAATCGGTCATTTCATCAAGATAATTTTCTACTATGTATTGAAAAAATGTATAAGAAGTAAAATTGAAACACCACAGCTTTATTTAAAAATTGGAACATTTCCTCGGAAACATTTTTTTTTTAGTAAATTTCACTATTTTTGGATATTCATTCATTTTACCAATATTGATATTTTTTCAACATTTAACGATAAATTTGACATTTTTTTGGATAATTGTATATAATGCTACCATAAATCGGTCATTTCATCAAGATAATTTTCTACTATGTATTGAAAAAATGTATAAGAAGTAAAATTGAAACACCACAGCTTTATTTAAAAATTGCAACATTTCCTCGGTAACATTTTTTTTTAGTAAATTTCACTACTTTTGGATATTCATTCATTTCTACCAATATTGATATTTTTTCAACATTTAACTAAATTTGACATTTTTTTCGGATAATTGTATATAATGCTACCATAAATCGGTCATTTGATCAAGATAATTTTCTACTATGTATTGAAAAAATGTATTAGAAGTAAAATTGAAACACCACAGCTTTATTTAAAAATTGCAACATTTTCTCGGAAACATTTTATTTAGTAAATTTCACTATTTTTGGATATTCATTCATTTTTACCAATATTGATTTTTTTTCAACATTTAACTATAAATTTGACAGTGTTTTGGATAATTGTATATGATGTTACCTTAAATCGGTCATTTGATCAAGATAATTTTCTGCTATGTATTGAAAAATGTATTAGAAGTAAAATTGAAACACCACAGCTTTATTTAAAAATTGCAACATTTCCTCGGTAACATTTTTTTTTAGTAAATTTCACTTTTTTTGGATATTCATTCATTTTTACCAATATTGATATTTTTTCAACATTTAACTATAAATTTGACATTTTTTTGGATATTTGTATATGATGTTACCTTAAATCGGTCATTTGATCAAGATAATTTTCTGCTATGTATTGAAAAATGTATTAGAAGTAAATTGAAACACCACAGCTTTATTTAAAAAATGCAACATTTCCTCGGTAACATTTTTTCAGTGAATTTCACTCCCTTTTGGATATTCATTCATTTATGCCAACATTGAGATATTTTTGAACATTTTGATGTCAATTTGACACCTAATTGTATATGATGTTACCGTAAATCGGTCATTTGATCAAGATAATTTTCTGCTATGTACTGAAAAATGTATTAGAAGTAAAATTGAAACACCACAGCTTTATTTAAAAATTGCAACATTTCCTCGGTAACATTTGTTCAGTAAATTTCACTCCTTTTTGGATATTCATTCATTTATACCAACATTGAGATATTTTTGAACATTTTGATGTCAATTTGACACCTAATTGTATATGATGTTACCGTAAATCGGTCATTTGATCAAGATAATTTTCTGCTATGTATTGAAAAATGTATTAAAAGTAAAATTGAAACACCACAGCTTTATATAAAAATTGCAACATTTTCTCGATAACATTTTTTGTTATTAAATTTCACTTTTTTTGGATATTCATTCATTTTTACCATTATTGATATTTTTTCAACATTTAACTATAAACTTGACTTTTTTGGGATAATTGTATATAATGCTACAATAAATCGGTCATTTCATCAAGATAATTTTCTACTATGTATTGAAAAAACGTAAAAGAAGTAAAATTGAAACACCACAGCTTTATTTAAAAATTGGATCATTTCCTCGGTAACATTTTTTTTTTAGTAAATTTCACTATTTTTGGATATTCATTCATTTTTACCAATATTGATATTTTTTCAACATTTAACTATGAATTTGACATTTTTTTGGGATAATTGTATATGATGTTACAATAAATCGGTCATTTGATTAAGATAATTTTCTGCTATGTATTGAAAAATGTATAAGAAGTAAATTGAAACACCACAGCTTTATTTAAAAATTGCAACATTTCCTCGGTAACCTTTTTTTTTTAGTAAATTTCACTATTTTTGAATATTCATTCATTTTTACCAAGATTGACATTTTTTCAACATTTAACTATAAACTTTGACATTTTTTGGATAGTTGTATATGATGTTACCTTAAATTGGTCATTTGATCAAGATAATTTTCTACTATGTATTGCAAAATGTATTAGAAGTAAAATTGAATCACCGCAGCTTTATTTAAAAATTGCAACATTTCCTCGGTAACATTTTTTCAGTAAATTTCACTACTTTATGGATATTCATTCATTATTACCAATATTGAGATATTTTTCAACATTTTAATGTAAATTTGACAACTTTTTTGATAACTGTATTTGATGTTAACTTAAATCGGTCATTTTATCAAGACAATTTTCTAATATGTATTGGCAAATGTGTTAGAAGTAAACTTTAAACAACACAGCTTTATTCAAAATCTCTAATATTTCCTCGGTAACAGTTTTTCAGTAATATTCACTTCAATTTGGATATTCATTCATTTTTACCAATATTGAATATTTTTGAACATTTTCATGTACATTTGACACATAATTGTATATGATGTAACCTTTAATCGGTCATTTGATCAAGATAATTATCTACTATGTATTGAAAAATGTATTAGAAGTAAAATTGAAACACCACAGCTTTATTTAAGAATTGCAACATTTCCTCGGTAACATTTTTTCAGTAAATTTCACTCCTTTTTGGATATTCATTCATTTATACCAACATTGAGATATTTTTGAACATTTTAATGTCAATTTGACACCTAATTGTATAATTATGATGTTACCGTAAATCGGTCATTTGATCAAGATAATTTTCTGCTATGTATTGAAAAATGTATTAGAAGTAAAATTGAAACACCACAGCTTTATTTAAAAATTGCAACATTTCATCGATAACATTTTTTTTTATTAGATTTCACTTTTTTTGGATATTCATTCATTTTTACCAATATTGATATTTTTTCAACATTTAACTATAAACTTGACATTTTTTTGGATAATTGTATACAATGCTACCATAAATCGGTCATTTCATCAAGATAATTTTCTACTATGTATTGAAAAAATGTATAAGAAGTAAAATTGAAACACCACAGCTTTATTTAAAAATTGGAACATTTCCTCGGAAACATTTTTTTTTTAGTAAATTTCACTATTTTTGGATATTCATTCATTTTTACCAATATTGATATTTTTTCAACATTTAACGATAAATTTGACATTTTTTTGGATAATTGTATATAATGCTACCATAAATCGGTCATTTCATCAAGATAATTTTCTACTATGTATTGAAAAAATGTATAAGAAGTAAAATTGAAACACCACAGCTTTATTTAAAAATTGCAACATTTCCTCGGTAACATTTTTTTTTTAGTAAATTTCACTACTTTTGGATATTCATTCATTTCTACCAATATTGATATTTTTTCAACATTTAACTAAATTTGACATTTCTTTCGGATAATTGTATATAATGCTACCATAAATCGGTCATTTGATCAAGATAATTTTGTACTATGTATTGAAAAATGTATTAGAAGTAAAATTGAATCACCGCAGCTTTATTTAAAAATTGCAACATTTCCTCGGTAACATTTTTTCAGTAAATTTCACTACTTTATGGATATTCATTCATTATTACCAATATTGAGATATTTTTCAACATTTTAATGTAAATTTGACAACTTTTTTGATAACTGTATTTGATGTTAACTTAAATCGGTCATTTTATCAAGACAATTTTCTAATATGTATTGGCAAATGTGTTAGAAGTAAACTTTAAACAACACAGCTTTATTCAAAATCTCTAATATTTCCTCGGTAACAGTTTTTCAGTAATATTCACTTCAATTTGGATATTCATTCATTTTTACCAATATTGAATATTTTTGAACATTTTCATGTACATTTGACACATAATTGTATATGATGTAACCTTTAATCGGTCATTTGATCAAGATAATTATCTACTATGTATTGAAAAATGTATTAGAAGTAAAATTGAAACACCACAGCTTTATTTAAGAATTGCAACATTTCCTCGGTAACATTTTTTCAGTAAATTTCACTCCTTTTTGGATATTCATTCATTTATACCAACATTGAGATATTTTTGAACATTTTAATGTCAATTTGACACCTAATTGTATAATTATGATGTTACCGTAAATCGGTCATTTGATCAAGATAATTTTCTGCTATGTATTGAAAAATGTATTAGAAGTAAAATTGAAACACCACAGCTTTATTTAAAAATTGCAACATTTCATCGATAACATTTTTTTTTATTAGATTTCACTTTTTTTGGATATTCATTCATTTTTACCAATATTGATATTTTTTCAACATTTAACTATAAACTTGACATTTTTTTGGATAATTGTATACAATGCTACCATAAATCGGTCATTTCATCAAGATAATTTTCTACTATGTATTGAAAAAATGTATAAGAAGTAAAATTGAAACACCACAGCTTTATTTAAAAATTGGAACATTTCCTCGGAAACATTTTTTTTTTAGTAAATTTCACTATTTTTGGATATTCATTCATTTTTACCAATATTGATATTTTTTCAACATTTAACGATAAATTTGACATTTTTTTGGATAATTGTATATAATGCTACCATAAATCGGTCATTTCATCAAGATAATTTTCTACTATGTATTGAAAAAATGTATAAGAAGTAAAATTGAAACACCACAGCTTTATTTAAAAATTGCAACATTTCCTCGGTAACATTTTTTTTTTAGTAAATTTCACTACTTTTGGATATTCATTCATTTCTACCAATATTGATATTTTTTCAACATTTAACTAAATTTGACATTTCTTTCGGATAATTGTATATAATGCTACCATAAATCGGTCATTTGATCAAGATAATTTTGTACTATGTATTGAAAAAATGTATTAGAAGTAAAATTGAAACACCACAGCTTTATTTAAAAATTGCAACATTTTCTCGGAAACATTTTATTTAGTAAATTTCACTATTTTTAGATATTCATTCATTTTTACCAATATTGATTTTTTTTCAACATTTAACTATAAATTTGACAGTGTTTTGGATAATTGTATATGATGTTACCTTAAATCGGTCATTTGATCAAGATAATTTTCTGCTATGTATTGAAAAATGTATTAGAAGTAAAATTGAAACACCACAGCTTTATTTAAAAATTGCAACATTTCCTCGGTAACATTTTTTTTTAGTAAATTTCACTTTTTTTGGATATTCATTCATTTTTACCAATATTGATATTTTTTCAACATTTAACTATAAATTTGACATTTTTTTGGATATTTGTATATGATGTTACCTTAAATCGGTCATTTGATCAAGATAATTTTCTGCTATGTATTGAAAAATGTATTAGAAGTAAATTGAAACACCACAGCTTTATTTAAAAAATGCAACATTTCCTCGGTAACATTTTTTCAGTGAATTTCACTCCCTTTTGGATATTCATTCATTTATGCCAACATTGAGATATTTTTGAACATTTTGATGTCAATTTGACACCTAATTGTATATGATGTTACCGTAAATCGGTCATTTGATCAAGATAATTTTCTGCTATGTATTGAAAAATGTATTAAAAGTAAAATTGAAACACCACAGCTTTATATAAAAATTGCAACATTTTCTCGATAACATTTTTTGTTATTAAATTTCACTTTTTTTTGATAATCATTCATTTTTACCATTATTGATATTTTTTCAACATTTAACTATAAACTTGACTTTTTTGGGATAATTGTATATAATGCTACAATAAATCGGTCATTTCATCAAGATAATTTTCTACTATGTATTGAAAAAACGTAAAAGAAGTAAAATTGAAACACCACAGCTTTATTTAAAAATTGGATCATTTCCTCGGTAACATTTTTTTTTTAGTAAATTTCACTATTTTTGGATATTCATTCATTTTTACCAATATTGATATTTTTTCAACATTTAACTATGAATTTGACATTTTTTTGGGATAATTGTATATGATGTTACAATAAATCGGTCATTTGATTAAGATAATTTTCTGCTATGTATTGAAAAATGTATAAGAAGTAAATTGAAACACCACAGCTTTATTTAAAAATTGCAACATTTCCTCGGTAACATTTTTTTTTAGTAAATTTCACTATTTTTGAATATTCATTCATTTTTACCAATATTGATACTTTTTCAACATTTAACTATAAACTTGACTTTTTTGGGATAATTGTATATAATGCTACCATAAATCGGTCATTTCATCAAGATAATTTTCTACTATGTATTGAAAAAATGTATAAGAAGTAAAATTGAAACACCACAGCTTTATTTAAAAATTGCAACATTTCCTCGGTAACATTTTGTTTAGTAAATTTCACTATTTTTGGATATTCATTCATTTTTACCAATATTGATATTTTTTCAACATTTAACTATAGATTTGACATTTTTTTGGATAATTGTATATGATGTTACCTTAAATCGGTCATTTGATCAAGATAATTTTCTGCTATGTATTGAAAAATGTATAAGAAGTAAATTGAAACACCACAGCTTTATTTAAAAATTTCAACATTTCCTCGGTAACATTTTTTTTTAGTAAATTTCACTATTTTTGAATATTCATTCATTTTTACCAATATTGATACTTTTTCAACATTTAACTATAAACTTTGACATTTTTTGGATAATTGTATATGATGTTACTTTAAATTGGTCATTTGATCAAGATAATTTTCTACTATGTATTGAAAAATGTATTAGAAGTAAAATTGAAACACGAAAGCTTTTTTTCAAAAATTGCAACATTTTCTCGATAACATTTTTTTATTAAATTTCACTTTTTTTGGATATTCATTCATTTTTACCATTATTGATATTTTTTCCACATTTAACTATAAATTTGACATTTTTTGGGATAATTGTATATGATGTTTTCTTAAATCGGTCATTTCATCAAGATAATTTTCTACTATGTATTGAAAAAATGTATAAGAAGTAAAATTGAAACACCACAGCTTTATTTAAAAATTGCAACATTTCCTCGGTAACATTTTTTTTAGTAAATTTAACTATTTTTGGATATTCATTCATTATTACCAATATTGAGATATTTTTCAACATTTTAATGTAAATTTGACAACTTTTTTGATAACTGTATTTGATGTTAACTTAAATCGGTCATTTTATCAAGACAATTTTCTAATATGTATTGGCAAATGTGTTAGAAGTAAACTTTAAACTCCACAGCTTTATTTAAAAATTCCAATATTTCCTCGGTAACATTTTTTGAGTAATAATCACTTCTATTTGGATATTCATTCATTTTTACCAATATTGAGATATTTTTGAACATTTTCATGTACATTTGACACCTAATTGTATATGATGTTACCTTTAATCGGTCATTTGATCAAGATAATTTTCTGCTATGTATTGACAAATGTATTAGAAGTAAAATTGAAACACCACAGCTTTATTTAAAAAATGCAACATTTCCTCGGTAACATTTTTTTTTAGTAAATTTCACTATTTTTGGATATTCATTCATTTTTACCAATATTGATATTTTTTCAACATTTAACTATAAATTTGACATTTTTTTGGATAATTGTATATGATGTTACCTTAAATCGGTCATTTGATCAAGATAATTTTCTGCTATGTATTGAAAAATTAATTAGAAGTAAATTGAAACACCAAAACTTTATTTAAAAATTGCAACATTTTCTCGGTTACTTTTTTTTAGTAAATTTCACTATTTTTGGATATTCATTCATTTTTACCAATATTGATATTTTTTCACATTTTACGATAAATTTGACATTTTTTTGGATAATTGTATATGATGTTACCTTAAATCGGTCATTTCATCAAGATAATTATCTACTATGTATTGAAAAATGTATTAGAAGTAAAATTGAAACACCACAGCTTTATTTAAGAATTGCAACATTTCCTCGGTAACATTTTTTCAGTAAATTTCACTCCTTTTTGGATATTCATTCATTTATACCAACATTGAGATATTTTTGAACATTTTAATGTCAATTTGACACCTAATTGTATAATTATGATGTTACCGTAAATCGGTCATTTGATCAAGATAATTTTCTGCTATGTATTGAAAAATGTATTAGAAGTAAAATTGAAACACCACAGCTTTATTTAAAAATTGCAACATTTCATCGATAACATTTTTTTTTATTAGATTTCACTTTTTTTGGATATTCATTCATTTTTACCAATATTGATATTTTTTCAACATTTAACTATAAACTTGACATTTTTTTGGATAATTGTATACAATGCTACCATAAATCGGTCATTTCATCAAGATAATTTTCTACTATGTATTGAAAAAATGTATAAGAAGTAAAATTGAAACACCACAGTTTATTTAAAAATTGCAACATTTCCTCGGTAACATTTTTTTTTAGTAAATTATTTATTTTTTGGATATTCATTCATTTATACCAACATTGAGATAATTTTCAACATTTTAATGTAAATTTGACAACTTTTTTGATAACTGTATTTGATGTTAACTTAAATCGGTCATTTTATTAAGACAATTTTCTAATATGTATTGAAAAATGTATTAGAAGTAAACTTTAAACACCACAGCTTTATTTAAAAATTGCAACATTTCATCGATAACATTTTTTTTAGTAGATTTTACTTTTTTTGGATATTCATTCATTTTTACCATTATTGATATTTTTCAACATTTAACTATAAATTTGACATTTTTTTGGATAATTGTATATAATGCTACCATAAATCGGTCATTTCATCAAGATAATTTTCTACTATGTATTCATTATTACCAATATTGAGATATTTTTCAACATTTTCATGTAAATTTGACAACTTTTTTGATAACTGTATTTGATGTTAACTTAAATCGGTCATTTTATCAAGACAATTTTCTAACATGTATTGGCAAATGTGTTAGAAGTAAACTTTAAACTCCACAGCTTTATTTAAAATCTCCAATATTTCCTCGGTAACATTTTTTCAGTAATATTCACTTAATTTGGATATTCATTCATTTTTACCAATATTGAGATATTTTTGAACATTTTCATGTACATTTGACACATAATTGTATATGATGTTACCTTTAATCGGTCATTTGATCAAGATAATTATCTACTATGTATTGAAAAATGTATTAGAAGTAAAATTGAAACACCACAGCTTTATTTAAGAATTGCAACATTTCCTCGGTAACATTTTTTTTTAGTAAATTATTTATTTTTTGGATATTCATTCATTTATACCAACATTGAGATATTTTTGAACATTTTGATGTCAATTTGACACCTAATTGTATATGCTGTTACCGTAAATCGGTCATTTGATCAAGATAATTTTCTGCTATGTATTGAAAAATGTATTAGAAGTAAAATTGAAACACCACAGCTTTATTTAAAATTTGCAACATTTCCTCGATAACATTTTTTTATAGTAAATTTCACTTTTTTTGGATACTATTCATTTTAATCAATATTGATATTTTTTCAACATTTAACTATAAATTTGACATTTTTTTGGATAATTGTATATGATGTTACCTTAAATCGGTCATTTGATCAAGATAAATTTCTGCTATGTATTGAAAAATGTATTAGAAGTAAATTAAAACACCACAGCTTTATTTAAAAATTGCAACATTTCCTCGGTAACATTTTTTCAGTGAATTTCACTCCCTTTTGGATATTCATTCATTTATACCAACATTGAGATATTTTTGAAAATTTTGATGTCAATTTGACACCTAATTGTATATGATGTTAACGTAAATCGGTCATTTGATCAAGATAATTTTCTGCTATGTATTGAAAAATGTATTAGAAGTAAAATTGAAACACCACAGCTTTATCTAAAAATTGCAACATTTCCTCGATAACATTTTTTTTTCTTAGATTTCACTTTTTTTGGATATTCATTCATTTTTACCATTATTGATATTTTTTCAACATTTAACTATAAACTTGACATTTTTTAGGATAATTGTATATAATGCTACCATAAATCGGTCATTTCATCAAGATAATTTTCTACTATGTATTGAAAAAGTGTATAAGAAGTAAAATTGAAACACCACAGCTTTATTTAAAAATTGCAACATTTCCTCGGTAACATTTTTTTTTAGTAAATTTCACTATTTTTGGATATTCATTCATTTCTACCAATATTGATATTTTTTCAACATTTAACTATAAATTTGACATTTTTTTGGATAATTGTATATGATGTTACCTTAAATCGGTCATTTGATCAAGATAATGTTCTGCTATGTATTAAAAAATGTATTAAAAGTAAAATTGAAACACCACAGCTTTATATAAAAATTGCAACATTTTCTCGATAACATTTTTTTTTATTAAACTTCACTTTTTTTGGATATTCATTCATTTTTACCATTATTGATATTTTTTCAACATTTAACTATAAACTTGCCTTTT